>NW_027271137.1:0-30000 GCF_040938485.1 Diadema antillarum
TATTGGGGGGGGGGGGCTGGGAGGAGGGGAGGGGCAGAGCAAAGCAGTTGAGAAAGTAGGGTGTGTGTGGTATGGGGCATCATTATTATTAGCTCTTCGTCGACATGTGACTGATGGACGATGGAGAGGGAGAGATTAGCGTGCTTGGAGAATGGCGCTGGATCCCAGCAGCCTAACACCTGAGCAAACTAAATGTTGTGAATATTATCATATAACAGAGCAGAGTCCTAAAAAAAAACTTTGTATAGAGTGCTGATAATTGAAAGGGGAAAGACCCCCCCCCCCCATTTGAATCCTTTTGTCTTCTTCTTTTGTAGGGGCTGGAGAAGGGTTTATATGGCGTAGCATAGATCAGGGAGCGTATTTATGGCTGGGCATTTTTCATGTAGGAAATGGAACAGAACAGACACGAGACTGCTATCTAAACCCTCTCTTCAGCCCCCGACCCACCCCACCCCCCCCCCACACACACACACACATGCACACTCTCATACATCCCAGCTTCTGATGTTGACATTCTGGACACTCATTTACAGCATCCTGGTGTTGAGTCAGCCGCCTCATCCTGATGGATGCCAGCAATTTGGGGGATGACGTGTGGGAGAATTACCTCGTTTTTCAAAGGACATCCTGGCGGCCGCCCGATGGTTGTTTATACGTTGCCGGTACGCGTGGTGGCTTATAAATAAAGTGGCGTCCTCGCCGTGTTGGGGTCGTCCATTCATCACCCACCGTTTGTGCACCCTAGTTATCGTTTCCATCATGTGAGAATAAACAGTTATCAAGGAAGGGTTACGCCCGATTATGAGCGTGTGGGCCGTAAAAGGAAGCATCCTATTCAAAGTAATGGCTATTTGAGTATATGCCTCTTGGACAGGAGTCTTGGCTACAATTGCTTTTTATCATGATTATTCAAGATTCGATCAATCAGCATTTAATCAGCGTTTGCTTTTACTCAAATATATACATTGTACATCATATATGCAGCAGATTTTTTTTTTGTATTATTTGTAAAGGTGCTAGTGCTTGCAGCTTATCAATTCATTAATATCCTTTTAAAGTTGACCTTTTGGTTTTGATGCAGGTGCTTGTATTTGCAAATTCCATAAACTTTAGGCTCCAGCATACCTTTGTTTAGTTTACTCAAGTGTGCCCACAAACACAAGAAGAGGTAGAAAAACAAAGAAGAATGTACCAAGCATTACACCTTGAAGAACACTGTGCCATTGCCCGTGAATTTGGCCTGTCTGTTTTAGAAAAGTGTCACATAAATTTGCCTTGGGCATCAAGTACCTAAGCCACAGATACACACGTAAGTCTGGTGCCTTTCTATTGAATTTGGAAGTTGCGTCTGCCTATGTCGGCTAAACGACCGCTGATGGTGATGGTTGTTTGATAATGTTATATTCATAAGTCCTTTGTCACACGGCGTGTTCGTTGCTTGGGTTCTGTGCGATGATGCGAAAGCCGTTCCATTTTATGAACTTGTAAAGCTCTCATCTGTGAATGCCTCGTGAATAATAGTCACGATGCCGGCATTGTTGCGGTCAGGTATTAATCGTGTGTTGTTCATTTATTGACGCAATGCTCTGTGGAGGTTACACGGTAATATAAGGCTGTCCCCATGCTCAGTGTTTGTTACTGTGGAAAACTGAACAAGAGTATGAGGCATTTAGTATGGAGCTCTGGAGAACCAATCTCCTTCAATGTATCCACAATGACCCAGATATGCAATGCCAGCATTATGAGCAAATGTTAATGAATATAGAAGAAAACAGAAATGAGATTGGCTTGTGAGTTATTCTATAAACTGGCCTTTGCTGAGTGCATTGAAGAAGGCCTGAGAAGTTTTTTGAAATGTACCAATTAACATGCTGTTGATGGGATGAACAACAGAATCAATGTAGAACCCAAATACACCAAAGATGCTGTCCTTCCTTATTTTATCGATAGCATTTTGAAGAGAATTTCCACCTAATGATATCTTGAAGACAGTGCAAATATATATGCTTATTTTATGAAATATCTATCAAAGATCATGTTGTGATATTGTTGCTTGCAATATCAAAAGACATCCAATTACAGCAATGTTGTAAATTTAGGGACTGTTTTATTGGACAAAGAGGGACTGGTATCGTAAAGATAGAAATACTCATAATAATTAGATATAACCCATTATGTTCTGTATATACCTATATGTACTAATTTAAACATTTTGTGGTGTACAGTTTGTTGTGCACACTGTTAGTGTATTTTGTTTGTTTGTCATCAAAATAAGTATTGGAATGTTGTGCCGTAAGTGTACTTTTGAATGTCAATGTCTGAATGACGTCAGAGTGTGTGTATGTGTGTGTGTGTGTGTGAGTGTATTTGTTGTGGTTAATATTGGTCATGATATCTATGCCACCTGTAATGTATGGAAAGCAGCGTGATTCAATAATTACAGGTCTGTTGCTGAATTCCCGAAGATGGCATGTCTATGAAAAACCCATTGATGCACTATGCCTTTCATGTGACAAAGCCTTTAAACTCATCTGAGTGGATATGAAATAATAAACCTCGGATATGTCACAAAGATTGAATAGCATGTACAATGAATCAGTGTCTCATGAAAATAAAAGTGGTGTGTTTTTTTATTGATCGATTGATTTTTTGTTTGTCTTTGAACAGGATTCAAGGATGCATACTTGAATTGAATTGAATTGAATTGTATTGAAAAGGTGTTTTATTCATCAATATCTATCGCAGCCCGGAGGCTGAATTACAGACATTGTTAACAAATGCCATGAATACATTAAACATACTCACAAAATACAATGTAGCAATGAAAATAAAATGCATAGAACAACAAAGGGTCAATCTTATTCATCTTAACCATTGCACAATGAGATCAACCTATAATACAAAACAAAAGCAAATATTACAAATACAATATCTCATATCACTATTCTCAATGATTATTTAAAAAAAAAAATTAAATTTAAATTAATTTTGTATGCCGGTCATTTATACTTATTAATACAGATGTTGTTATTCAGTAAATATATAACTCAAATCAACACATTTTACACAAAAATAATCAGTTTGGTTCGAAAAATATTTTCTCACAATCTTCTCTTCCTAAACATAAACTCCAATATCAAAATATATTCAATTTACACACAGCGGATTACATCAAATCAATCAATCAATCAATCAATCAATCAATACTATATTCAAATTATTATAATACATGTATATACAAAAATAGCATCTGATATTTGCACATCTCTCTCTCTCTCTCTCTCTCTCTCTCTCTCTTCTAATTCTCATTCCACTAATACATACACTCTCTCGTATATCTAACCAGCAAATATACATTATTGTATCTAACCAACACTCTGTATTATATTATTGCACATTTTTGCACCGGAATTGATCTCACATAATAAACAACACAACACGCATACAAATGGTTCATGTTGTAACTACTGTAAAACGAGAAATTTTCGCGTGCATTTTAATTTTGCGAATTTCGCGAGCGCCAAAATTCGCGAAATTAAAATGCACGCGAAAGTTTTTGTCTACACTACATGCATTGAACGCCAGTGGCAATTCGCGAAAATTTCATGCCGCGAAAAAGGCTGTCGGCTCCAATTCGCAAAAATTTCATGCCGCGAATATATCATGTTTTACAGTAAATATTAGTGGTGTGTTAATGGCTGGAATGCACAAAGGTAGTTAAAATCATATCCATGAATTTAGTCCATTAACTAAAACAATCTTGAAATACATTGTAGGTGTGTATTTGACAAGCGCATATCAGCACACGTTCATTATTGGACGTCTGTTGGGCTATGCAATCTGACAACCACATTTATGCAGGTGAAATTTGTATAATCCGTGGGCTAAGTTTAAACCACCTTTATACATTCTGACCAATGTGTCTGTACGCATGAAATGGGATTTCAGCTTGAAGGGATGGTATAGTTTCGGTTAAAAAGGGGCTTCAGGTTTCCAACCATTTTTGAAGATTTTTGAGATAATGAGAAAACCCTTATGGAATATGAAAGGGCATATAATTCTAAGAGAAATTAAAAGTTTGTTTCATGAAAATTGGTGTTTGATGAAAAATGGCCAAGACATCCAAACCAAAGCAATCTTAATAACAGGTGGGACCCACCTTTTATGAGGATCACTTTGTTTTCCTTTGTTTTTCAATTTTTTTCTTTTTGCATAATAAACTTTGAATTCCTCTTAGAATTGTATGCTCTTTAAAATTTCATCAAGTGGTTTCTAAGTATCTTGCAAAAAGTTAAAATCTGAATCCTCATCTCAACCAATAATATACCATCCCTTTAAAGGGTGTGTACAGTTCTGGTCGAGGTGAGGATTTAGCTTTTAACGCTTTGCAAGATATTCAGAAACCGATCTATGAGATGTCAAAGAGCATGCAATTCTGAGGGGTATCAAAAGGTTATTTAATAAAAATCGGTTTTGAAATGGCTGAGATATAAAAAAACAAGGTGAAACAAAAAGATTCTAATAAAAGGCGTGGCCTGTCGCCTTTTATTATTATTACTTTTTTGGATATCTCAGCCATTTTAAAACCAATTTTCATCAAATAAACGTTGAATCCTTCTTAAATTACATGCTCTTTCATATTTCATAAGAGGTTTCTCATTATCTCATTTTTAATAGGAATGTTCAAAACATGAATTCCAACCTCAACCAGTACCGTACAGTCCCTTTAATGTGAGGGGTTATTCTGACAGAAGTGAATGAATGCAGACAGCTCGGTGTGTGTGAGAGACCCCAGGAGAACAGTGGGATCCTGGAGTGGCAGGCTGAGGAGGGAATTAAACAACAACAAAAAAGACCCTCTAAAAGTTGATGATAATACGTAGTGATAGATCTATGATATGGAAAGGCAAGAGAGGAGAGAAGGTGTGGGATAAGAAGGAGAGAGTTCAGAATGAAAATGAAAACAGGAAGGAGACAAAGAATATTGAAAGGAAATATATAATATACATATACATGGTATATATACATATATATATATATATATATATTGTCAGGACTCCTGAAGAAGGCAGAGGCCGCTGAGAATTCGAGTCGAATAAACTCATTCTTTTAATATATATATATATATATATATATATATATATATATATATATATATATATATATATATATATAAACGAGAGTAAGGAGGCGGTAGACGTTGCTTAATCCTCACAAGTGATTTTACTCAAGCTTTCGGGCTTCCTGCCCTTTGTCAAGACTGGGGACAAAATACAAAACATGGATATCATATACACAAATAGAAAATAATAATGATGATCAAAACAATAGCGAAACTGATAACTACAGTGAAAGAGGCAGAGACGGCAGGGAATAATCACACAGGTGGGAGTGTATATATGCATCAATCTTGCATAATATAACTTGCAGATATACAATCACAAACAAGCATACAAAATATAAGCATTTACAAATACAGTGTACGTATGACTAAACATCTGCACACACACAATGGATACGCACAAACACACGTGATTTAATTACTATTATGATTTCATTAATTGCCATTATTGTTTATATGGTTGCCTGCTTTGACATACGCGAGGAGTTTCACATGTGTGTTTGTGCGCACACATCCGTATCCATTGTGTGTGTGCAGATGTTTAGTCATACGTACTCTGTATTTGTAAATGTTTACATTTTGTATGCTTGTTTGTGATTGTATATCTGCAAGTTATATTATGCAAGATTGATGCATATATACACTCCCACCTGTGTAATTATTCCCTGCCGTCTCTGCCTCTTTCACTGTAGTTATCAGTTCCGCTATTGTTTTGATCATCATTATTATTTTCTATTTGTGTATATGATATCCATGTTTTGTATTTTGTCCCCAGTCTTGACAAAGGGCAGGAAGCCCGAAAGCTTGAGTAAAATCACTTGTGAGGATTAAGCAACGTCTACCACCTCCTTACTCTCGTTTACATACACACTCCAAAAAGATGTGACGACCCAGGGGTTCATCATTAACTGAAGACACACGACTCACACCTATATATATATATATATATATATATATATATATATATATATGAAATATGTTTTCTGTGTTAAAACTTCTTGAATGACAAAAGTGAAGAGAGGTATGTGGACAAAGTGGACATATGACAAGCTAGTCCAACATGAACTAAATTAAACTGAATTTCATTCATTTCAGATGGGTTATAATATGTAGCCTGCAATCAGCTAAACTCCACTATTCAGCTGGACTGTGCATACAAATTTAGAGTACAGATCAAAATGTACAAGTTTGAGACAAAATTAATCAAAAATAGAATAGTTGAAACATAGAAAGTGAGATACTACTGTAAAAGTGCACATTTTCACAGTGTTGACATTTTCGCACATTTCGCGCAACCAGAAACTAGCGCAAAAATAAAAGCACGCGAATATTTTTGCTTGCCATTATGTTCCTGTTCTCACTGTCTTGATTCCGCGGAATTAAAAACACGCGAAACTCTTCTCACCGGGTCAAGCGCGAAAAATTAGTTGCGTGAAAATATCCACGTTTACAGTACATGAATTACAAAGGAGAACATCTTGAACATGAGAAACAAAAAACGAGTTAACAAGATACAAGAAAATTGGTTTAACTCAAAAGGCATAAAAGCAAACAAAATATACACATTTTAAAAAGTACAAATATTTATGAGAAAACAAAAGCAGATGACTTAGACTTTAACATACAAACCATATACTTGTATCAAAAAAAGCAGATGCAAAACGGAATATGACAAATAGGTTACTTCAAGCCTCAAGTGTTTATACAGCATTTGAGTATGACAATTATGAAATAAGAAATGAAAGCAACAAAAATAAGACAAGAAATCATGGCAGCTGTAAGATGTGAAATTCCCCTCCCATGTTCAAGTGAAAACAGTGAAGTTTCTTTAAGATCTGACAAAATCGAGACACAAGCTGTAGCATTTTCATTTTGATTTTTTATTATGCATGTTTTGATGAAACATTGGCATTGCGTATATAAGTTTCAGTCAAACGGATATGCAAATCAAATGACACAGTGATTACGTTGTCTCTTGTCTTCCCTTGGGGAAATACCTTTAAATAAAACAAATTTAGAAAGAATTACCTCCAATACATCATTGTGGGGCTTTAGCAATTACTTCTTGTTCAATGTGTGTGTGTGGGATGGGGGTTGGGGTGGTGTTAAATTTGTTTAATAATGTACATTGATGTTTAAAAGGAATCATACATTGTGAAGAGGTTTATCACAAAATGAGCTAACTCCATTCTTTTTTTGTGATTAAAGCTGCTAAAAAACAAAGAAATTCATAAGAAAATATGAGACATTTATATTCCTTGTTATGTTACAAGTGAGGTATCACTGGAGAGGTTCTTGTTTTGCTCTATCTGATGATGGACACACTTTGAAATGTTTAAAAAATGGTGCATAGCTCATTTTGCAATAAAACTCTTCATGTATTTCTAAGCTCCAAGCAGTGGTAGAGTTGTGAAGTGATGATATCATTTGCCACATCTAATTAGAACAATATGATTGTGTTTAGTGTCTTAAACTGATTCACAAAATCTTACAAAACTTCCCTACGTTCTATATTTTTCTCATACTACAGTCAGCTTTCCACTTTTGCATGTGAGAGTTTTCCTTTCATCTCTTTGTCAAACATTCTCTCCCCCTTTCTTCCTCCCCTCTTCCTCCTCCTCCTCCTCCTCTTCTTCTTCCTCCTCCTCCTCCTCCTCCTCCTCCTCTTTCTCAGTATTCTCTCTCCTCCCCCACCTCTTCCGCATGCATGAATACATGAAGAGTTTGTTTGCAAAAACCGATAAGTCCATATTTGTCAAATGGAGATATTTGCCATTAAAGGTCAGGAAAAATAAAGAGAATAATAAGAAAATTTGTGCTTCTTTTGACCATAACTTCAAAAATATACCTTTATATGTAGTGACCAATATATCATTTAAAAGGTATTATTTTGTACTTTATGACAGAGATGGTACTTCAAAATCTTTTAAAATGGACTTATCGGTTTTTGCAAACAAACTCTTCACATGACCATGAGACTAGCCAGACTTTACTGAACAATTCTTTTGTCATAGATGCTTGGATAAAATGACCTCCCCCCCTTTTGAATTTGTTTCCAAAAGTGACAGAAATGTCAACCAAAGGGAATTTAATCAAAACGAAAGTATAGCGTTACCAAACAAAGAAATCAAGCCAAATGGAAATACATCACAGTGCAACAGACAAGATGCAAGAACGGGAAACAATGACAAAAACAAAGTCTGCATATTAAAAACCAACCAAAAACAAATTGGGGTAGGGGATGGAGGATAGTATTAGAATAAAAATTATTCACACTGATTTTTTTTTTTAGCTCACCTGCAATGCACTTAACACAGCCTCATAGTCCCACAAATGCAAATGAGCAATAGCAGAAGATGTATCTTGATTCTCCAACACCTGCTGCTTCTGTTTTCTGTCAGATTGCAAGCAATCTTCTTTATTGGAAACTTCAGATTCTCCCAAGAATTAAGGTCTACCCTTATCAGTCTGAAGTGTTGGTAATTATTAAAGCAGTCATTAATCTCTGGGTTTTAATTTTCCCCAAACACACGTCATTTTGCAGTTCAGTGCCAACTGATTACTGAGCTCCGAGTGATGGGAAGGTGGATTTTAATCACAAAAGAAAGGTAATAATAATAATAATAATAAGGTCTTATTTACCCAGGGTAGCCTCTTCAGTGTTGTCACTGCTCTACCAGAGGGCCCTGCTATTATTATTACCCTAGCGTTGCCAGGTACCCATTTATACACCTGGGTCGAGAGGGACATTGTGGGTAAAATCATCTTATCCAAGGATGTAAGCACTGGGCGGGATTCGAACTCACGGTCCTCCGTTCGGGAGTCGGGAGTCTTATCCACTATGCCACAGCGCCCCCACATATATGTTAAAATAAAAATGAGACTATTACGTGGTCACCGAGGAAACAAGAAGGAAAAGTTCTTCAGACGTAGGTGAAGTGTTTTCAAAATGTCAGAGGCTTGTTTGATTGACACCAATTTCACAAATGTGTGTGGGTTAATACGCGTGGGAGGATTGAATATGAGAATATGGCAAAGCCTAAATCATAGCCTTTGGCATAATTGAAGAAAAAAATGAAGAAGTATGCATAGCTCATATGGCAGTCCAACATCTGGTGTTAGGGAAGAAATGAAGGAGCTGTCAAATATTATACGGCAGATTTGTGATCCACTTACATGAAATACACTGCCTCTCTGTCATGAACCAAACCGATTATACAAATTTATTTGCTTTTTGTTTTCTTTTTTCTTGTTGTTGTTGTTGGACTGGCTTGCTGAGAGGATTACACAGGGGTATAGGTTCTCCGGAGTTTGCAATGTATCTGAACAGCGTCTCAGGGTGTGGGCACATATTTAAGTGTGCAGGGAGGATTATGGAAGGAAGGAGGAGTGGGAATAGGGAAAGGAAAGGTAAGAGAGGGGAGAGGAGGAAGAGGAGGAGGAGGAGAATGAGGAGGAGGAGGAGGAACAAGAAGAAGAAGAAGAAGAGAAGGAGGAAGAGGAAGAGGAGGATCCCGGAGAATGAGGAGGAGGAGGAGGAGGAAGAAGAAGAAGAAGAAGAAGAAGAAGAAGAAGAAGAGAAGGAGGAAGAGGAAGAAGAAGGAGTGATGAGTGGAGGAGAGGCAGGAGGGGATGTAGGAGGAGGAGAAGAAAGAGGACAGAAGGAAGAGAAGGAGATGGAGAAGAAGAAGAAAATGATTATAAGACAAAAAGGAGGGGACCAAAAATGTGAGTTGTAATATACCAAGTCTCACGCATTGTGAGTGAGACTCAAGCATTTAGGGTCTGTCTCACGATCTCACGCATGACACCCATTTTTCTCACGCATTGGGAGCATAGCTTAAAGGATTAAAGTGAGAGTTGCAATTGAAGGCATATGTCCCTTTTGTCTTCCATAATAAGTAAAAAATAGTCAGTTAAGTATGCACCAGCTTGCACCATTAAGAGCTAAAAATTGAAAAAGCTCCCTACCGTGGGAGGGCGGACACCCCCTCCCACACCCTCCCCTCGCTCAGTCGCTTCGCTCCCTCGCTCACGCACGTGCCCGCACCCCGAGATGTGCTGAGCCATGAAAATCTCACTCATAATTTTTTTTGAACTTGAAGAATTTGTTTGCAAAAACCGATAAGTCCATATTTGTCAAATGGAGATATTTGCAATTAAAGGTCAAGAAAAATAAAGAGAATAATAAGAAATTTTTTGCTTCTTTTGACCATAACTTCAGAAATGTACCTTTATATGTAGTGACCAATATATCATTTTAAAGGTATTATTTTGTACTTTATGACAGAGACCTTACTTCAAAATCTTCAAAAATGGACTTATCGGTTTTTGCAAACAAACTCTTCACTTGTCATCTATGACAGATGGGTAGGCCTACACATGGGAAGGTTAGTGAAATAAAGGCAAATTGACAAAATCCCCAGCAAAACCCTCTATGTGTTGCTGTTGCTCACAGTCAGGACTGCATTCCCCAAAACTGCCAACAGCTACTTTTGTTGCCATCGTTGCTGCTACTGTAACAGGTGGTGCTGCTGCAGACATATGGAAGGCCTAAAGTAAAATAATGCAGATTGAAATATTGGTGGGCATTTTTACTTTTAGGTCAAATGCAGCATAAAACAGGGTTAGGCTACATGGTGCTGTCAGTGGGTTAAATTATCATTATGGGACTACATTGTATTGCACTTAACTCTTCTCTCCTTTTTTTTTTTTTTAAATGTACCTAACCACCAAAGTAATCACTTTTTATAGTACAACAGAGATCAAGCGGACTCAAGATTGGTGACACGCTACTTGTTACAAACGAAGGCCACATAGATGTGTTACAAAGAATTTGCAACCTGTAACATGCAGAGTAAGTCATTGTTTTCTGATATGAAAGTAAAGTTAAGAAGTGATGGATTAGGTAACGTCCATTATGTAAATCAGTGGCGGATCCAGGTGAGGGCACACCGGGTGCACGCTCTCCGTAATTTTTGTTAAACAAAAGAAATAACGAGAAAAAAAAAAGTGTGGAGGGGCCGGGGCACGTGAGCTTCCCCCTTTAATGTTGTAAAGGTGCCTCCCCTTAACGGAATTCCTTAATCCACCCCTGTAAATGGAGAGGTTCGACCTGTTTTAGGGTACCCAGGTATATATTTGAGTGAGAAGGGGAAAAAAATGGTGATAGAATAATCATGGTTTCATGACATTTGCTCCTACAACAATTGCTCCCATGATATATCTGCATGCTAAGCCAAACATGAATTCTACTCACAAACATTACCCTAACCTCAGTCCTAAACGTCACATCAAACTAAAATTAAAACCCTAACCCTAACCCTAAAACTGTCCCTGGAGAATGAGATAAGACCGAAGCGATTGTAGCAGAAGCAAATGTTGTGTTTCAACTACAGAAAGATTAACAGCGTTAAGAATGGTGATTTCAGAAAACACCCTAAATGCCCTGGTTCTATGTCTCAAATTATTTCCAACCTCATCATACACAAAAAGGAGGGAAAATATGAAAAAAAAAAAGACTCCATCAAATCAAGGCGTAATGGAAACCCCAAGATCAAAAAACAAAACGCGCTTTCTCCCAAACACTTGGCTTTCCATACTCATCTTTCCGCATGTGTAATTTTCCTGAACAGCTTGTACACCGTGGGCATGTGTGTATGGTACACACACACTTCGTTGAAGTGATTGTTGTCAATGTTGTGTGTGTCGTCTATCTAGCACCACCACCACGAATTAACGGGGTGGGTGTTGGTGCCCCGTCCAGCTGTCTGCTGAATAGCGAGAACACTATTCTCATATCTCCCGAAGATAAGAATTCTCATCTATAAATGATCATCTGGGCTTCGCCATGAGAATACGCAACTGTAGGTAATCAACCTCATATACACTCAGAAAGACTGCCGTATGTTGAGGGATATGTTTGCATAAATGAACACTGGGCAGTTGGCATTTCGTGCGTTCGTGTATTTCGTGTCTGCTACCGGCGCCGAGTTGCACGCTCAGCCCAACCAGTCCCCGTGACTTGCCACCTGGCCTTCCGCTGGGGCGGCGTGGCACGGACCGTCGAACAATACACATCTTATTCCTAGGACCTGGTATTACCATCCTGTCCACACAATCTTCGACCTCTGTCCATTGTACTTCTAAGGTAAGTGAGTTGGTATAACAGGACCCACAAGTGAATGTGTATTAACTATTCATTCAAGAAACTGCAAAACTAAACTGAGAAAACGTTTTGAATTTGATGACACATGACATGTAACTGGCTAGGAGTACTTGGACTACAACCGGTACTACTACTGAAGTAAATTTACTACTAGACTAGACCTACTGTGTAGATCTAACGTTAGACCACCTATCTATGTGTATTTACCGTTTAAACCACCAAACAAAACAAAGCAAAGCAAAAATTGCAAAGCCGAACATTAGGAATGTTGAAATTAATGTTTGGAAGTATTTGGCTGGTACCTATTTCAAACAGATGAGACACGTAATTCACCATTTAACTTTTAATATATGACGCCTCATCTCGACCTTCAATAATATTCATAGAACCTGCTTCAAACCAAAAACGTAGATTGTATCTTCACACAATGTTACATACACAAACCACAAATTTATGAATTTTTAAAAAAATTTTTTAACGTACATTAAAAGAGAAAAAAATCTTGTTCAACTTTCATTAACTTTTGATTACCTGCAGAGAGTTTTAAACACCAGGTAAGTGCATATTTGAATTACATATGAGTTAAAGGAATATTACAAACCACCAAGCCATCTAACATTATATCTTTGACACTGTTGTAACACTTGCCATTGAGAATGTCCTCATATGTCTAGTTATCACATCAAATGTATAATTTAATATTGTCTGTTGCTGAATTGAAACTGACTGATCTATGTGTGTTGTGATGGATGTGATGAAACATCCAGCAAATATGAAATGTAGTATGGGCAAAATGATGCACAAATATCAATTGAAAAATTTGTGGAATTATAGTGGCATTTCCTGATCAACATTGTGACTATGCTGAGGTAAACTATGGATATACAACTGTAGCTCGAATATTCAGCAAGATGTTGAACTTGTAACATCTGTATTTTATCCCTTTTGAGCATGTGGATATATGCCCAAACCGTACTGTGCTCATTATTATGCAATGTATGCTTTGTTAATATTAACATAACTGTTTATTTGTCATTATTGTGATAACCACCATCATGCTATAGCTGAACATGTCCACTGAAATTGATTGATTGATATTAAGAATTTTATCAAATTGCATGGTTACTGCTTATGCAATGTTTTAAAGCAGTATACATGCTGCGGTTTTATGGCCCAAAGTGGGCAGATTTTAACATTTAATGTTCTGATAAATTTCCCATTGGAATGGTCGTTTTTAAATTTATACTTTGATTATATAATCTCAGTCTGCATTATTTAACATTCATGAACACAATTTTTTTTTTTTTTTTTAATGGACATATAGGCTTACAAAGCAAAACAAAAATGATTAGAGGGAAATATTTTGATGAACCTTATGGGTTGGTTGAATACTCGAAGGGAAACGATTGCAATAACCGAACAGTATATGAGATGCATGGACAATGTTTGATGCGTGCCTGTGTCAATAGTGTGACAGGGAGCTAAACACTTCATGTGTGCTTTTCAGCCAATGCAAATTTGGTAGAATGTCAAAAATACATGGCAGTATCTTCAAAGATCTGTGTTTGTGCGAGAGAGACAAATTGCTTCATTTAATGCTTCAATCATCCTCGCTCACTAAATTTTTTACACGTGTGTGTGTCTTCCTTTGTTTGGAGCCAGTGGGTAAGGCCTCTAGATTCCAGTACATTGCAAACAGTTTTAGCTGATGTGAATTTTGCATAGATTATCCATTTAAGCTTTGGAGCTGACATAATTCTCTGTCATACAGAATAAGGTATCTTGAATATTGTTTTGAAATGCCATCTACAGTTCAAGAGAGAAAGAGAATGGCTGGAAACAATTAACCCATTCCATACGGGAACCTGGTGGTCCAGGTGTATTAAAGGTGCATGGTCCCGGTGTTTTAGTCAAATGCGTACGCGGGCGCACGGTGCAAGTTTCCTAAAGAGACCTATGCTATCGACTCCTCTGTAGTGCTTACGTGTCCGAAGAAGTCCGATTCACTGTAGTCAGTGGTCCGATCACAGTTCGGCTCATGATTTGGCAGAGGGGGATGACAGCTTTAGCAAACTTCTTTTGTGATGTCATAATAACAAACACATGCCCGCACCCTGGCATTACTACAGACTGCGCGATGCGCAGAGAAGACATCGAAGGCAACGTAACTTAGCAACACCTACACTGTACGCACTTTATTCTTGATGACAGCTCAACTTCGGTAATCTTCCTATCAATGCTAACGGTGATCGGCAGTATCAACAACAGCGCCCTCTACACTACCGGGACTATGCACCTTTAAGTCTATGGGGATTTCAGAATTCAGCATGGAATGGGTTAAGATAAGCTAAGCTTGTAGAAAGAGAACAGAAATAAAGGGCGGTACATTTATAGCTAGATGAGATCTACATATACATGTACAACATATATACTCCCTAGTGTGATAGCTTGTGATGAGCTTCTATTTGTGATTTAACATAAAATGTCAGTAATCTATTAGAATATTACCCCAAACACATAATTACATGGGTATACATACTTGTGATCTCAGTCCATGTGATTTGCCACTATCGTCCGTTTTGTCAGGCTTGAATTTCTTCCAACTCAAATCCTTAATGTCCAAACCTATTTTTGTAATTCTCGAACATTTTTGTAGCAGCAAGGACAGTTAGATCTACGGTACCCAAGGTACCGTAGAATGCTCCAATGCTATAAGACATATAAATTAAACCAATACTAATTAATCCAGTAGATCAATATCTGAATAGTTGATACAGAAATGAATTCAAGTACGAATGGTTGAATTATTTTCCCAACTGTATCAAATGAAAAATCAGCATTTTTCTCTTGGAGCCAACAGTTATGGCTATTAACAATATTGCAGATTTCTCATACATATGCTCAGATGCATACATTGTGCAATCACATTAATGGATGCCAAAAAAAAAAAAAACCAAACACACAAAAAACAAACAAACAAACAAACAAACCCAGTGATTCCAAAATTGCAAGTACACAGTGCAAGCAAGGTTGCAATTGGTATGTCCTTGCATAACACAGTGCATAGCTTCTAGCATGATCCAAAGGAAAAAGGGGGGGGGGGGGGGAGTACATTGTAGATGGATTAAACCTGCACTGTTTTTAAGTGGCGTGATGCTGCACAGAGTGTACAACAATAATAGCATATCGTGCTGTTGTTAATCAAGGAAATGAGTCCAAAGATATGCTGTGCAGTGGTGTGTTAGAGGTACACATGATATGGCAGCTCTATTGTTTGATTGGAATGGGGCTCATGAGCAGGTCTCCTCATATGTCTGTAGAAATCAAACCAATTCCAGCTGTAGGGCAGGTAGCAAAATTCACTTGATGATTGAAATGCAATGTCTGTAAGATATTCTAGATTTTCTTTGCCCAATAGATGGGATGGTGCCATTTAATTGAGAGTAGTAATGCAACATAAAATCCATGGTTGTAATTGGCAATAAACAGAAGAAGAAAACATTCTATCAATGTTCACATTGTGTGCTTTAAGCCTCAAGAACCCAAAACCATTTTTGCCAGATTTATATTGTGTATTTTTGTCAGAATTACATTTCAGCTCTTAAAGGTCAGTATTAGTGTTTCATAAGAGGAGTAAAATTAAATTCCGTGTCATTTCAGCTCGTAGCTGTTCATATGATTATTGTTTATTTTGGTTGCAGAATTCTTTAAAAAATCCTACTTGCTGGTTTACTGTTAATTCTTAACTTTGGCAACATGATGTATTTAAAGGGATTACACTTCCAGTTTTCTCAGAAATCGGCAAACTTTTGGAAATTTCTTCGTGGTTTTGTGTAGATTTATTGAAATTTAACCAGTTTTTTTCTAGTCTTTATATCATATACAAGAAATGCAGTGGAATTCAAAGATTCCAGTTCAATGCAGGCAATCTGATAATTGCTATGAAAAACTGGTACCTCAGAACTTTAATTGGGAAAGTGTTCTAGGGGGCATTCTCAAGGAAACACTCAAACAGCTTCATGATCAAAAGACAACAAAAAATAATCAGCTCCATGGCACGATGAAAATAACTTGGTTCTGAATAATGCAGGCTACCTGTAATACAGCATGGGGGATTTGTGCACAATGTGATTGCTATTGTATATATATATATATTTTTTTTTTGTTCTGCATGTAAATATTCACTTACAGACTTTATCGTAAGACTACCTTACTATAATGTGATTGGAAATGAATACAGAGCATTTGTCTTATGAATACTGCAGGCACGTAATCTAGGGTATTTGAAGTTGCTTTTCTTTTCAATTCCTTTTGATATGCTTTTTTTAATATTCTTTTGACTGCTTAGGAAGTTCCAAGTGCATAATTGATAAAAACAGATTTTCCAAGAATCCCTTGGCATTAGATGTTCTTAGGATAGATTGATTCCCTTTCTATCGTTTGAGGTGTTTTTCTTTTGAAGTTAACGCCATCAATTCAATGGCTATATTTTGAAGTCTTTGAACTGGAGAATTATGTGTACGAAGCAGGTAGTAACATCATGGCTAAAAAAAATATCAGTGTTGGGATTTGCTCCGTACGGTGTTTATATTCATGCTTATCCCTCAAACTATCTACTCTATACACCCACGTACTACTTTAGAAGCAGAAAGGTATTACATGCTTTGGGTCTTTTTATTCCCTGGGATTACAGGTTGATTGAGGATGACTGATGGAATATATGATCTATGTGTATTAACACATTGTATTATCTCTATCTCTCCCTATCTCTCTTCCTCTTGCCTTGCATAAATACTCCCTCTCTCTCCCCCTATCTCTATTATGTGTATATATATATATATATATATTTATAATATAATATAATATAATGTATGTACAGTATATCTACTTAATAATGATAATAACAATAGTAATATGAAATATTTATATAGCGTTTAATACAAACATCTTTCAAAGCGCTTTACAATTATAAAAAACAAATAAACAATGTATGATATATCTATATACTTTTATATTCTGTATTTCAATTGTTTTCAATCTTTCTCCAGAACTGTTTTCTGTATGTAAATTCATGTACTTTATATCCCTTTTCTCCTATCTCTCTTTCCGCTCTGTTTCCCCCTATTCTCTCTGTCTGTCTACCGCCCGTCTCTGTTGCCATTTTGAAGAGGAGAGAGATGTAAAGTCTTGCAGATTTGGAGAGATTAGCATGTTAAGTTAAATGTCAGAGAGACAGGCACGTGGGTGGAATAACAACAGAGCGGTCACAGAGAGAGAGAGAGAGTCTTGTCCCAATTTGACAGAAAAATGGGAGAGATTGATTAGGAACCAACCACCGTCAGGATGTCATGTTGCCATCTGTGAAGTGGTGTGTGGGATGCAAGCTGCTTTTCTATTAGTTATCCTTTTTTGTTGTTGACATTTTCGTGTTAAAACTGGGCTTTGCGATATAGCCTTAGAAGCCCACACACATTTCTGGTAATTTGTTGACAAATGAAACTCAGAAAGTGCCAAAAACTGGGAGCAAGTCAGGTAAAAATTATATGATACAATGTTATATATTGATGTAATAATTCTGATAATAATGATAATAATAAAAAAGAAAACATAATGAAAGAGTAATAATAATGATAATATAAATGATGTACACTGTACAGAATGAAAGAAAAAGTAGAATATTGATAATGTATATGATATTAGAGAAACTAACCCCCCCAAAAAAAAACAATAAGAAAGAAAATATAAGCGCCTAAAATCTCTTCTTGCAATGTTCCAAAATTCGGATATAACTACTTTAACCTGTTGAGGACGAGTCCCGAGCACACTCCGTCAAGTGTCTATGGAAAATGCGTGTTGGAGCAAAATCAGCCCGTCCTCAACGGGTTAAGATGTTCTGCATAACTTGCACCTAGATTGAGAATTGATCAGATGTTTTGTGCCTCCTTTGCAGTGTGTCCAAATTTCCACCAAAATTTACATCTCATCACGTTTACATTACATTGGCATTTAGCAAAAAGAAATGTAACGAAATTGTCAGAGTTTTTGTAGCTAGGCATGTGCCTGTGACCAAGTTGATGCTATCATCAATTACAACCATGAGATGAAGTTTTATGGAATTGGCATGCTTTTAAAATAAACGAACAAGTCTATTAGAATACAAAGCAATCGCCTACAGTATATTGTACGGCATGTGACTGCACTGGCAGTATGTTGTAGGATGAATGTAAACGTGACTCCTCTTCAGCATTCTCATGGATATTGCATGACTACAAAGGGTATGAAGCATTTTAGAAGGCTGTAGATGTTCTTCATTATCGCATGGGTCGTGAACTTCATTATATAAAAACTTATTGAAGATGAGCCTCCGGCAATGATCGGGTCTGTGAGGATCCACAAAGAAAATTTGCATTTATTGTGCTGTGCTTTTTTTTTTTTATTGCAAGAAAACTAGACGATCATGCACATTTGATACATGCATAAATACATAAATGCATCTTTTCCTCGATGCGATGAGGTTGAATGTCCGGGAGTTGCTGCATTTGCCAAACTGTACAGGGTGAAATCAGACTCCCCGGAGGAATAAGGATTTCGTTGAGGCAAACATTTTTCACCCCGTCCTTTGACTTTGTGTAGATCATCTTTTCCCATCACCCATTCATGGTCATTTAAATTCATGCAGTGTCTGCTCTACCTAACACGCCACTTTTGAACACATTAATAGTTCAGCAGTCGTGAGCACACGCGCTGCATTTAATTCGTAGCGGCTGGCTTCGATTCAGTAAAGACATCAGAGTTACAAGACCATGATGGTAGGCATCTATAATATATTTGGGGTACCATCATAATGCACTTTGTGCAGCATGGGGCCAATGTAATTCAGTGAAAATTGTATGTGAAATGTGCTTAACCCATCAAATCCCAGACAATACATTAACAATTTTGTGCTTTGGTGCCGATGGTAACTTTTCAGGTAGGTTTTACTATCTGTTGTGAGTGCTTCATGAGGTAAACATTCTTTTCCATTTAAGCCTTTTGTGTGTATTTAAATCTGTTTTTTTTTGTTTGTTTTGGTTGCGACATTGTCAAAAGCCTCAAAATCTCTTTTTGTCAGTTTCTTTCTGAAGTTTGCATAAATTTGATAGATGAAGGACTCCTTGACAAAGGGTTAATATTGCAATTGTATGTTTAAAAGTTTGTAAAATAACATTTCTCTACAGTTATTATTTCATCTTCTTGTGATTTGTGCTGACAATCAAAGATGTAATGATAATTATGATATAAACTTTACACAAATATTTCATAAACTACATTTTGTGAAGTAGTATTCACTATGATAAAGAGTTTTGAACTTAGTGACAGACATACTGTATATATTGCTCAATGAAAGTGTCAATGCCATGATTTCTAATGTGCTGTTATCCCATTGAGGATGAGTTGATTGTGCTATAACAAGCATAATATACACAAGCATACATCTAGGAATAGTCTTCAACAGGTTAATAGCAGTTGCCACATTCAAGCCAGTTACAGTATTCTTTGAAAGCAGGTACAGTGTATATGTGTACGCCATGATATATTTTCATAGACTCGCACGCCATATATCTTCATAGTGAGTCTATTGTTTTGTTTTGTTTTGTTTTTTTCAAATTGGGACTTTGCTGCAGTTTTGCAAGTTGAGAAATTCATGATCTTGGACTACTTACAGCAATGGATGGACAAATTACATGTGTACGTCACTTTCATGTTTGGATCAGACTTACTTTTTTTCGTGGATGTTAGATTTGTGAATCGCACCTAACTCACAAAATTGGTAAAAATAAGAATTCATATCTGAACTAGTTTCAAGCCCGGTGAGATACCCCCTTAAGATAACTTTCTACTTTGCTCTAGGCCTTCTTTTTTGTTATGGAGGGGAGACAGGGTGTACAGGAGAGACCAATTTCTAAGAAACACATTATTATATTTAGAAAAATTCTCAAAAAAAAAAAAAATCAAAAAGGTACTAGTAAATGGAGAGATCCATAGAATATGCAGATCAAGCAAAGCTAGCAAGCAAAATTTTGTTTCCTGTCTTTGTTTTTTGTTTTTATAGTTGTTTACTCACGTATACAGGTACACTGTACCTATAGAATTTTCCATCACATTGTGTTTTTTATATGTTTTTTGTTTGCTTGTGTGTATGTGTTTTTTTTAGAGGGGGGATAGGGAGGGGAGAATAGGATAGAGAGAAATTGATGGCAGACGTTATTCTAATTTTGAGTAGCTAAACATCAACAACAACAAAACAAAGAAACTCCTTCTTGACCAAGTATCCTTCAAAAATGATTTAAAGGAACATAAAATAGGACAATTAGATTGGCCTTTTTCTGAACTTAATGGGATGGGACCAAGGGTGAAAAATGTTACATACATGTACGTGTAGTTGATTGACACTATGATTAATTTAATCAAACTGAGCCAAATTTTGTCAGCCCTGTTGTACATGACACTAAACACCACACAACGCTCCTTTCTCGCCTGTACGTTTCTCCCCCCTTTTTTATTGACACGTAAGATATGGACGAACATGTGTGAGGTGTCGTCTGCAGCGGGCCATGTATAATTGGTATTCAAACACACAGATGATGCCGGGCACTTTGTTTTCTAGGCATACAAGTGCTGCCTGAGTGTGCTAGGGCAGTCTTTATATGTCTCTCTCACATGTCTCTTTCTCCCTCTATCTCTCCCCCTCTCTTGCTCTCTCTCTCTTTTAACGGCATCAACGACGTTGGTAGTCGCGGATAGTGTTTGTCACACGGGGGCCTGGGCTAATATTTTGATAGCATCAGACGATTGACGATGTAACGCTGCTTCGTTACATGCAACAAGCTCCAGCAGCAGTTTGCCTGCAGGATTCTACTTGTCAACGTGGAGCAATATAAGACTATATCAAGAGACTGCTCTGTGATGTGTGCTCAGGTCTGTTTCGCTTTAACAATACAGAGCGATACATGTATATTTCATATAAGACACAGCTCTGTGCTGTGTGCACAGTTTAGTTTCCGCTTACTATTATGCAAATGTTTATTATTTTTCTGCCCCTTACATAGAAGGAGACATTCCTATTTCTTGCTAAAATAATCACATATAGTAGGTGATTACAAGATATTATACATGTTTGATTTGCAGAGTAATGGCACATATTTTGATATTCAAATCAGTTTCATAACAACTATTCAAAATTTGATATACAGATAAGCAGTGTCCTATCAAGGTATTTGAAGCTTTCTTTTCTGAATCTTCTCCTATTTCCTGTAGAAAGGGGTATTAGTTGGTATTAGTATTGGCAAGTAGTGGTCAAGACAGTGTTTTCTTTTATTATTATTTTTTTCCAAATGTCCACGTCTGCTATTCTCCAGCAACATATTTTACAATAATTAAAATGTAAAGTTTAAAGAGAAAGTTTCTCCAAAGACATTATGTCAAAGCAGCAAATGTAAAAAAATTGAAATGACACAAATCACTTTTAAGCAAAATTATTCAGTAAGTAAAGAATTGTGACTATTTAAAGTTGAGTTACATTTCCATATATGTAACCCTCAAACTTTTTATTACATCACAGTGGTAGAGTGATTAAAAAAATGAGTACCAGATTCTTTTAAGTCTTCATTTTTTTTTAAGTACACCTTTTGTGGACCCATTAGGCCATCATTTTCTGTGCCCCCTGTAAGAACTAGGTCATTTACCTTCAAATGTCCTAGAAATGCTTGTTTAAAATAAGTTTGTACTTTGTCCTGCAAAAAGCAATATTTGAAAAGAGCTTGCAGCTAGTTTTATTTATCAAAGGAAGCCACGGGGGATGGTTATTCCAAATGTCATGGTTAGGGCAAAAACTGCCTGTTGTTACCATTTTTATGGTACATTACACAAGACAGTGTGATCTTTCATATATATGCCACATATTTCTTAGGTCTAATGTTTCGTCTGACGCAATGTTGTAAGTGGTAAAATTTGTGAATCTTACGAACCACATTAAAGAAATGCAAAACAGGTTTCATGTTTTATCATGAGAATTGTATAAAATTATTACCTACCTGAGAGATGGCACAATATATTGTGTCTACAACAACTAGGGCAGAATGGCAGCCGAGATGATAGCTTGTGTTGTATAGTGTACGGTTTACCTCGTGTAGTACACTGTGTCTAGATTGAAAAACAAAAATCAACAAACAAACAAACAAAAACAACCAATCATTACATTATCAATTCACTCTTTTTCCCCTCAAATCTTGTTTTCAAAATTCTACTTGTAGAATTTTTGAAAAGCCCCCAAATCACTGTCAGTAGTGTTGATGTCTGGGTATACCTATCACTGCAACTTTAATGTGTAATAAACCATTTGACTAACCACCAACATCAAGCCAATCAAAAATATTTCTACTGGGGAAACACACAACCGACATTTCATGAGATACATGTAGGTTTTATTGAAATAACCAAGCAATGGCACGCACCTGCGAATTGGCCGGGATCAAATATGCCTCGAAAAGAAAGAAGAAATTTGAGTATACATATATAATGTATATATGTATATATATATATATATATATATATATATATATATATATATATATATATATATATATATATATATACATATACACACACACACACATGTATATGTATAGTGCGATCTGTGGTAGAGTGATGAGGGCACGCTGAGAAACTTTCCCAGCCGCGGCCTGTAAATTTCCACACGTTAAAGACAAACCTGCAATTGATTCAGGAAGCCATATGGATTCTTAATTGATCACGGTTGAGTGGCTACAGCTTTACATTTAAAATTTGCATATGTTACAGACAGAGCCCCCTACCCCCCCCCCCCCCCCCCCCTTCATCCCGTTTTACACTACACGGTCTGTTACTTGGGTGTGCCTTGAAATATGAACCGTCTGCTATTGTTGTGGTATTAAATGTCACTCAGTACAATGGAGGTGTGTAAACAATCATGTTTATGGCACATGGTAGCAGATGACAGCTGTGTAAAAAAAAACATAAAAATAAAAAAAATCATGTACCTTTCTGATTCCCAGCATGTGTGTGTGTGTGTGTATGTGTGTGTTGTTTGTACGTGTGACAGAGAAGTAGAAAGATATTCATTTCACGGGAAGTTACCACATTTACAGGCTTAAAAATAAAATCTTGTTGCTGATTCATGACCCCATTTGTTTCTATTGATAAGATGTAAGAAATATCACACTAAAGCTACCTTCATGCACTTTTCTTTTTCATAAAACCACAACTGTGTAATATCTGCAGATCTATGCAAAGATTGTCTGTGGTAGACCATTTTTGACTCACACTTGTTAAATACATCATGATTTTTGCAAGATGTGCTATAAAGTCTAACAACACAACAGATTCTTCTTTCAGGGCCCTGTTTTATGAAGAGTTATAATTGATTGCTGTAAAACGAGCAATGTTCGCGTGCATTTTAATTTCGTAAATTTCGCGAGCGCCAGGATTTGCGAAATTAAAATGCACGCGAAATTCTTGCCTACATTATACGCATTGAATGTCAGTGGCAGTTCGCGAAAAATTTCATGCTGCAAAAAAGGCTGTCGGCTCCAATTCGTGAAAAAATCTTGCTGCGAATATATCATGTTTTACAGTATATAGGTGATTCCTATCATAAGTATATGGCAGCCTGTGTGGTAAGGAAATTTACAATTGACTTTATCTTTTGATAAAACGGGGCCCTGGTACACTGCAGAAATGATTTTTTGGGGTCATATCTTTAAATCAAATACAATGTTCATGGATTATTGCTTGTAGATCTACAGGAGTTGAGGATATAACCAATAAAATAAACATTAAGGTGATATCTTTGTGCACAAACAGTTCCTTGAACAATTAAGACTTAGGCCCACTAGAAAGTAATCTGTATTTCTTCAAGCATGTTTGTGGCTTATGATTGTGCATGGTTGTCAATTAGCTCTGGACAGTCAAGCAAAGGTTTACACAGTGCCTGTAATGCTCAGACAAATGGTATTATCATTTGGGGTCTTTTTTTTTTCTTCGTCCAGCTGACGCAAAGCTAGGAGATAATCAATAGGTGCACGCAGGCTTTCAATAACGGAAGCTGTTTTGAGCTGCGCTGCTGTAATATTATTCACTAAAACGTGACAAAAGGCTTCTGCAGTGTGCATTGTTAATGCTTTTAGATTCTCACAAAAGAATGGAACACAAACTCTCCATTCACACATGCACACACACACATGCACACACACAGACATAACTCGGTTTTTTTGTCGTATCAACATTTTTGTTATCTTTTTAATATGATTTATTTTGATAAAAATGTAATAATTATCATAATCATAGTATTTGCTATTAGAATTATTTTCATAATCATGACTATCTCTGTGACCAGTGTGGCTCAGTGGTTAAGACTACAGACTATCAATCATTAGGTCCCTGGTTCAAGTCCCCTGCCTGCAGTGGTTGTGCCTCTAGGCCTTGAACTTTTAATACCCTAATTGCCCATACAGTCCTTTGAAGGGGACTTAAAAAGCCGTTGGTTCCGTGCATGGCTGCTCACTGACAATTAATTACCTACTGCTACAATTGTACCTTAGTGGCCATGCAAGTCAAATCAGTTCAATTCAATTTTCTGCCAACTCAATCATTATTGCGACTGTTACAAGTGTGGTTATTGTTATGCTAATTTTATAAGAGCATGTTTATGAGAATAATGATTAACAGCATAATTTATATTACATACATATAGTTTGTATATCAACGTCCATATGTGTTTATAGCAAACTTGATCATCAAAATGACAATTTGTTTGCAATTTACTTAAATTGGATATTCAGTCATTTTACACACCATTTCAGCATATATTCACGTGGACAGAAGCAAAGCATAGTGATCAAAGTGTATGCAGTTTGTTGTTGTTGTTTTTGTGATAGTGGCTGGCATTAAGCTGCAACTCATGGTATGTTTTCACATAAAGAAAAAGCAATGGAGTATTATGAGCTGCCATGGTTGTGTGCAAAATGTGAATTGCTCAAGAATGTTGTACATTTTACATTTCGAGTGATCTTTTATGTCCAGTCTTTTCTATTCCTGAAGTGCAATCAATATTCACTTCTATTGGTGAGCTGTGGCCAACAGTATTTCACCATATGTGGCTATTGAGCAGCAGTTACGTTCTGTTCTTTATAATTTTTTTTTTTTTAATGCTGTATTCACGTAAATGGAACCATGTGGCACAGGCATCAATCATATTGAATTGAACAGTGTGCAAATATGGCAATTGGCATGAAGAGCTATTTTTAAACATTTCACGTCTCAGAAAACTATTTGAGTAGGATACAATGTTACAAGTTTATTGATTAGAAAAATGCCAGAAATAGCAAAGAACCAAAGAGTAGACAGGAAGAGGAAATTAAAAGTGAACAAAAAAAAAATTACAGAATGGCAAGGGGATACTTTTGCAGCTGTGTATTATGTGAAAGAAGTGTGAGCTAAAAATACAACTAACATGTGTGAAACCGTCTCCTATATTCAAAGTGACAAGAATGCTGAATGCATCAAGTGTTTTAATCAATGATTTTATTATGTCACAACAGAAGTGCACAGTATGTTCAAATATACAAGAGATACATTCATATCACACCAGACAAACTGATGACTTAAGTTTACCTCTTAGATATCTTACATCGAATAGATCTATCAAATGCTGAGAATTACTAGTTTGAAAGTCTGTACCTGATTAAATGAAGTCATGTCTGTCCATTGCCTATTTTAGCCCGTTGAAGATGGGCTGACTTTGCTACAACATGCATTTCCCATAAACCTCTACCCGAGTATACTCGGGACTCGTCCTTAACGGGTGAAGGATAAATATGAAATATATTTGATAAATGATTAGTTTCCACTAAAATTTAAGCAGATACTTACTTGCTGTCTGCTGCAGTATCTTTATCTTCTTGCCATAGTTTGCTTGTTTTATTTTTTCTTCTTCTTTAAAGTGTATTTCAAAATTGTTTTATTTGTTTTTTTTTCTCTTTTTATCAGTGTGTAGTATCTCTCTTTTTTGTATATTTCAATCCAATTTATAACGTTATGTTCACATCTTTGCTCTTTTGCATTTTAATGAGAATTTTGAAATGAATAAAATCAAATAAAATTGAAAAAAGTATAGTAAGTATTGTAAGTATAGTAAAGGTCAATGTTGGTACTTGTCAAAGTTTATTGGTGAATTTTAACCTGTTGAGGACGGACTGATTTTGCTACAACACGCATTTCCCATAGACGCCTGCCCGAGTATACTTGGGACTCGTCCTCAACAGGTTAAGTAGTAAACTATGTGCAAATACATCAGTTGACATCATCAAGCCAGTTTATCTAAGAGGGAAAAGTTGTTCAGTCCATTTTTCATCAACATCTTTATTGCAGAATTTGAAATATAAGCCGCAAAAGAAATTACAAATCTCTTACTATGATGGAAATATGAAGGATCAAACAAAAGCTTCATTTTTTGCATGCAAATTATATTTAACTTAAAGTCCCTGTTTATGAAAGCTTTGCTAGCACAGGGGTTTATAGCCAAATGATACTGGCATGGGCTTTTCTTTGAAATAAAAATAATCGCCAGCCACTTAAGAAGATAACTAATGCCTGACTATAGATACTTGTACAGGGAGTTTCCAGTCCTACATTAGCATAAAATTCCCAAAATTTATTTTACTGGTGATGTTATGTTTGCAGTCTTCAAGGGAACTATGTAAAGCCAGGACATTTTACTTAAACAGCATACCAGAATCCCACCCTACCCATTCTCCCCCCACCCCCTTCCCCAACACTTATCTGTTTCTCTCTCCTATCTCATCTCCTCAAAATGTACTTTTTTTCTTGTCTTCTGTCTCCCCGCGGGAACGGAAAGTGTCTATTTGACGTTGAGGTGCCAAATTATGACAGGAGCCCTGGAAGAAATAACATTGGCCAAAGGAAGTGACGCAAGAGAGGCCGCTTGCCGCCTCTCGCAAATTCGTTATCTGGTGAGAACGGCAAAAATCTTTTCTGAAAGGAAGGGGAAAGGGAAAAAAAAACAAACATTGAGGTGTGATCAAATTTTACGGGCACACAGATTTGGACAGAGTGAAGACGATGCTGACACAAGTGATGAGAAGGAAGAAAGAAGAGGAAGAAATTGGGGAGGGGGAGGGAGTGAGGTGTGAGCTCCTGGTGACCCCTGGAAAGTAAAGATGCGAGATGGAGGAAGGGGATTGGATAGGAGGAGGAAGAGAAGAAGATGAGAGCTTGGGAGGCGGACAAGAGAAGAAGAAGACCTTGTTGTCAGGATATTGGAGGTGCACAAGGCAAGGTGTTGGTCTGGTAAATAATACCAGATGAGTCTCATGTGGGTCGGATGAGACGAAAAAAGGGGGTTGCGGCTGGCCGAAGTGTAGAAGGCGAGACATAAATAGAAAGAAAGCCGATGTGGATGTATGCTGAAAGGTAAAAAGCGCAAGCGGAGGAATACATTCGGAGGGAAAACATGGTGTATGAGGGCAAGAGGGGTTCACTTGTACTCTTTGAAGACAAGTAATGGATAGGATGGGGTGGTGACCATTAGGGGATAATGCCCTTTATCAAGACTGCTTTGCTCTAGGATTTCATCGTGGCATTGCATGTAGGTTTCGAGGTTGCAAATCCCTGTGGATTTCGTTACTCTTTCTTTGCCATGGAGTCTTTTCAGTATCCAATATTGCAGTAGCTAGGTTTACTGAAGTTGTAAATCTTATACCGTATTTACAACAGGTAAAAGATTTGATTCCCAAGCTGTTTTGGATCGTTCCGAGAAGGTGTTGCATAATCTACATATAGCTTTCAAGATGTGTGGCAAGTGATGGTAGAATGGCTACACTTCAAGCTGGAAACAGTTTGTGAAAAGGCCATTCAGCTCAGAAGCTGATAGTTTGGGTCACTGTACATTATAACAAAACATGGATGCCTTTTTATTTACTTACAGTGTGCATATGCACAGCGTACAGGTCAATTTCACATGCAATTTCACATGAAATGGAATTTAAAAGCATGCAATATGATTGATATGCGAGACTATTTGTTTACAATATGATGAAGATGTGGCAGACTAGTGGCTCATTTTTAAAAGCAGCATGTTAATTAATAAAGCACCAGGAATTGTAGGCTGCAGTATAAATGGAATATTTTAAGTACTTATTTCTGTAGTGGAAAATGTGTTTGGTAGGATATTCCAGCCTGAAAACTAGGCTACCATGATTTTGTGACTAGGGAAGCATCCACACTTAAATTAAATGTTATTATGTATCACAAATACATTTTTACCTATTCATTTATAATATGCGCATTTATAGTTACATTGTATGTGTCGATGCAACATATTAGGTACAAATGGGTATGCCTGCCATATATGTGTTAGCTTCTGTTCGGTTGCAATCAAGTTCTTTAAGTTTCTTTAAGCAAGATCTTAAAGCCAATTTTCTAAAATCCTACGTTTAATTATTTTGCTGTGATTACTTGTGATATCTCTGCATACTCACAATGATGCCTTGCTTGGGTGACTTCATTTGTTTGATCAATTTGTCACTTAGCATCGTCATACAATACCTTGTACATTCCGTAAACTTTATTATATTCTTGGCATGTTGTATTCTTGCATTTTTCATCATTTTGACATTGACATATATTGCACTTAAACCCTATATTATATCTTTGGAACGTACATCTGTACAAGCTTTGCTCTTTAGTAGGTTCCTCATATTACATGTCACTTATATGTTCTTATACATTTGTGCAATTTTGTTTCAATGTTTTTCTGAATTCAAATGGAATATAAAACTTTTATGAAATGTGGAATATGGAACATAAATGATAAAAAAATGTGATACATGTTTGCTGTAGGGAAAGAATTAATCCAATTTCACTTCTATTAGCAGAGTTTTATGGCAATGTGGGCATCCGCATAACAGAGTATACAAAATAGGTAAACAAATGATACCCTCTTTGAAAGTACATCAGGAGATGGGAAACCCTGCCTTTTAGATGTGTACCCATAGTAAGTGTTCCATATCATTAAACATATCGAGGAATTCTCAAATTTCCATTACAAAGTAATATAAGAGATACTTGTTTACCACCAAATTTGTTGGAAGGAGGAGACAGAGGTTTTCTAATGAAAAGAATTTTGCCCAAACAAGAGCCTTGATTTTTTTATTTTAATTATCAACTTTCTTTTGCTATTTTTCTTCTGTTTTATTGTGTTTTGCATTTTGCTTGGAGTTATGAACCTGTCCAATTAAAAATGAACAGGAAATATGGTGTAGCATTAAGAAACCCTATAAAACTCATTGTGGAAAAATCCTTTATATTTGCGGACAGAATCTCTCTTTCAAATGCTCTTTTTTTTGGGGGGGGGGGGGGTGGGAATCATTATTCTAAGACTTCTTTTAGGAGAAATGTTTACAGATCTATGCAAAATCTGTATTCAGATTTTTTTACAAAGAAGAAGTAATAGTCATTCCTCATGCAATGTGCATTATGAAACCCATAATAAGTGAAAGGGGAGCATTGTGCTGTAATGGGAAAATCCCATTGTGGGACAGCTATGCAGAAGACCTGTCAACAATTTATGTCATCAGTACAGGTCATCACATATCCCCCTTTGCAAATGTTA